>NW_026850133.1:0-3759 GCF_030869225.1 Colletotrichum abscissum
GCAGCGGCGCCGCTACCGACCACAAGAATATCTATTGTGTGGTTGGGTGTCGATTCCATAACTCGTGATGCTGACCTGATTCCCTGTCACCTCATGCGGAGGTGCAAGGTATTACACAAAGAAAAGAGAAATGCTGAAGGCCGGGGCTGAGGACAAAGTATGACTTGCAGCGACGGGGTGATTACTGGTGTCTGATTTGGGGTCAAGGTCTTGAAGATCTGGATGCTCAAGTTATGTACTCATCGCTACATAGACGCGCTACGTAGGCGAGATTGCTCGCACGGGACACGCATCTCTCGGAACCATGACTTGAGTTTCTGCAGTGTATCCTCCGAGCTGAATCTGAATCAGTGATTGCCAACCTGGGCTGCGACGGGCGACGTCGCAAAGTTGCGATATTCTTTTCGAATCTCATCAAAATGATAATTAAGCATAGGATGAATTCGTGCTGCAACACCAAACCCACTTTCCGCGGTCTCTGCAATGTTGAGCCGGCACTGACGGATATCGGAAGCGTGTAAGAGCCAGAATCAGCGGAGCAACAATAATGGCACTGACTCTTATTAGAGGGTTAACCGTTTTGATCAGATATTGGATACAGCTGGATATCATGTCCGGCCATTACGAAACCGCAGCATCTTTTCCTCACGTGTCGAATTGAGCGTCGTCCGCTCGTCAGCGAACTACATTGAAAGCCACTTTGAAAATGGTGAGCCAGATAGAGAATCGGCGCCGAGTGGTGGGTGACTGGGATTTCCTGCAACTGGCCCCCGCCACCCCTTCGCAGAAGCCGACCCGCAGCCATGGGCTTTTATTCGACGGAGAGGCTACAGTACCCGTCAGGTCTGGCAAAATGACAGCTGATCTGTCCCGGCTGTTGTGCAAGGGTCGGTTAGTCGGTGAACAGTACTAGCATAGCCGTCTCGGGCTCCGCCGCCCGTCCTCAGAAGAGAAGAGAAAGACCACGCCGATTGTGGACGGAGTCGCCGTCAAGGCAAGCGAAAGCGAGAGCCAGAAGTTGCTGTTGGGTGCCGCTGTCGGGTGCCGCTGTCGTAGGGCAAGACAATGCCGCGGACCCACCACTGGCCTCGAGTGGACAACAATGCGAAACGGACCATCTTGGAGCTAAACCCGCCACCGCAGGCACCGCAGGCATGCAGGGAGGCTTGGAAGATACTTTCTTCGACCGAGTCGACAGCACCGACACCATCGACAACCAAGATGCCGATTCCGACATCGACGGTATACAAGTGGCCATGAGACGGACAGGTTTGATTCGATCAGGAATCAACTTCCGGCGGAAGGGTTGCGCATTGTGGGTGACGAAGCCGATTAAGGCTGGCTCAAGCTCCTCGCGTTTCATTGATCTACAATCCATAGTGTTCGTACTGTAACATTTCGGGGAGCCTTCTTGTGTAGTTAAACCGTCCTCGTCAATCAACCTTTTGCCTCATGATGAGCAAACATGCACTACGGCGTACGTTGACGTCGACCATCCTATCAAGCCCCTGAATCTATAACCTTCATCGCTGCATTCCTTGCTGTCCGACACACCTCTGGCACGCAAGAGCGGGCACCCCTTAGGTCAGTCGAGGATTGCCACACACTTCGGCAGCTGAGGACGAACCTGGTCGGGGTAATTACGAAGTATACGGTCCGCGGCAAGTGGACGTAGCAGAAGAGACTTCTCTCCATTACAATATTCTCAACTGACGGGAGACATCAGCATTCTCGCTGCACAGCCCCGAGAACGGTGGTTGACACACAGTATTCAGAGCATTAAGATGGCCATCATCAAGCTCCACGATGAGTAGCACGTCTTTCGATACTGTACATCCCAATTGAACAACATATATCTTATACGGAGCTAGGCGAGCGCGTGGAGGTCATTGTTCCCTTTTTAAGTAGGTGACGCCGTCTAACCCAATAGTCCATTCCTTGTTGACCTCTTCAGAAAGGATTGCCCTTGTGTTCGTTGCCACGGGTATCCTGATAGAAGCCAGGCCTGATCGACCCGCACACACGGCCAGGTCTACGATCTTCCCTCCCGGAAATCCGTATAAGGACCCGGATCGGATTGTGAGAAATTCTTTCGACAGCACTTCCGGCTCTAGCTGATGTGACGAGGATGAATCGAGACCTGTCTGGATGCGACACGATTCGGTGCTTTGAAAGCATTGCACGAAAAGAGCCGGATGGCCTTGGTCCTAGTCCTTCGACGTTTACGAAGGGCATGGTGGACAATGAGATGTGGAGTATCTATATCGAACAGCGCAAAAAGAGGCATTTATGCTAGCCATGACGGCGTTGAATCGCCTGGCGCCCATTATCGGCGTGTACGACTTCTCGTGGATCGCCGAGGCATCGGAAAAGGAAGGCGGTGGCAGAGTAACACTGGTCGATGTTGGCGGCGGCAGCAGCCATGAGATTCAGTCTATCTGCGAGAACACTGGCCTGCCGCTTGCACGTTGTGTGTTCCAGGACAAGGAGACTGTCATCTCGAAGGTCGAAAATCGGGGACTCTGCCGGGATTGACGCTCATGGTGATTGACGTGTACGAGGAAATATCTTAGTGTTGGTATCCCTATTACAGGGTAATTGGTTCGAACCGTGGTTGACGAAGAGATCAATTGAACTATATGAATTTCTGCGTAGGTGTAAAAAGGAGGTTCCAACCGTAGGTTGGGCTGGCTACGATAATCGTAAATAGGGCCCCTAATTGGCCCCTGCGCAGTCGGCCGTACGCCGCGGTCGAATTAGACCTCCAATCCGACACTTAGGTACCTTGAATGTAGGGGCAAGCAACAAGAGCACGAAGCAATTGACGTTGCTTGCTTGAGAGTTTCACAACTTAGACTACCAAGTACCTTTGCCCCAACCCTACTTGCTCAGTTTTGGGTCTTAAACACGATCACTGCAACTCTGATCTATAGTTGTACGAATTTCCCTTCCAATAGGTGAGTGAGTCTCAGTGAACTCAGAATCGCATAAGCCACCCTACGTACATAGCGGCCCTACGATTTAACCTCTGCATGACGCCGTCGCGCCAGAATCTCCTTAAACAGCTTTGACACCTCGCCTTATTTATCAGACATGTCCCGTGTTCAGTTCCCCTCCATATCTTGCAAGCCGGATCCGCTGAGAAACCCGGCAAAAGAACCGGTGGATCTTGAAGGAACTCTTGTCAGGGCGGTAGGCACGTGCGGTAGCAATTGTTCGCGTCTGTGGAACTTTCGGCTGGTAGCTTAAAGCTGCCATTTCGGCTGCCGCCGTACCCTCCTTCCGCGTTTCGCCCGATAACTCCACCTCCAACCTGTTCTGACCAGGAATGGTATCGCTTGACTGTCCTTCCAATGTACCCAGCTCGCTGTCACCAACTGACACAAACGTTGACGCGCAAGCTTCCATTTCGAAGATGTCGCGCAAGTCGATCTCAGGCAGCCCGAGGAAAGAACCTTCCTCAGCCGCGCCGGTCGCACTCGCAGTGTCAGCGTCGCTCATGGAAAAATCCTCCATCATGCTCTCGCCATCGTGGTTGAGCGGTGCTAAATCCGTCCGTTGTTCATGTTCTGCTGGGTTGCTGGGGGTTTCGCCTACATCAGCGTCGTCTTGCTGGACGCCCGATACAGTGACGCCAAAAACAGCGGCGCCGTCGTCATCGGCCTCGATTTCGTGTGGGGCATCCACATCCCCACTTGCGACTTCCTTCGCCGTTGCGTCTTCGTATCCCACGGTATCGGGCGTTCCCCGCACGCTGCT
>NW_026850134.1:0-3721 GCF_030869225.1 Colletotrichum abscissum
CCTCCAGAACCCGAAATAGACCCCGTATACTTTCGACCGCCTCTTTTAGCTGGAGCTCGTTACGAGCAAGTCGTAAGATAAGTCCTTGATGATTTGGCTGCTCCTTAACGCAAACTACCGCAATCTCCGCGAATCCTTCGGACCTATGAGCCAGAAAAGCCACATGGTCGGCCAGTTGAATCTCGTCTTCGAGTCGCAGAATACGGTTCGAGAATTAGAAACCTCACCAGTATCGATGCCGGGCGTTGACTGCCTGGCGCGGGGGGGGGAGGGGGGGAAGGGGTTGCCTCCGTTTTGATAGTTGGACGATGGCCCGATGGAATTCAATCTCATCGTTGATTGTCCATAACAACGGCATTCTAGAGAGTAACTTTCCAGCCACATGATCCGGGCACGGGTGAGTCAACTGAGTTTCGTCTCTACTTGAACGTTGGGGAGTTCCACTAAAAGCTAAATTAGCGACGTCAGTAAAGGATTGAGAATCGAATAGCTGGCCTTGGGCAAATTGACGTTGGATCGATGGGAGACCAGACAACCAAAGCATAATTACCCTGTTCAGCTGGAATCGACAAGGGATACGACGCACCCTCAAGGCCTGTTAGATCAGGCCGCGGGAGGTGTTGCAGCCGGTATTCCTTTGCGTTGCATAGTGAAATCGCCGAGGAGGACCATGGTTGGAAGGCAGCTAGGCGTTTCGACCGAGATAGCGACATTCTCCGCATTTCAAGGTGCCAGACCCAAGTGGCACCTGACCGGCTGAAAAGCTAGGGAGCCTCCCACATGTGCTTTGCCTACGTAACATAGGCACCTAAATTCGTATTTACTAACCTGATATGAGCCCGCAGCAATGCTGTTGGCTGACATCTCAGCTGCGGTACCGGTGGAGAGCCTGCCCGTAATCACCATGGCGTTCGCATGACAACGCCGAATGCAATGAGACAAAGGCTGTTGGCTGATTTCATATCAACCAACACACCAATGCAAGTGCAGCCCCCTGGTAGAATGAGGCAGTTGCGTTTGCATGTGCATGTTTGCAGCCGGTGAGAGGGTTGCGTTTGCAACGGTTTGCCAATATTAGACGCTTCGTGAGCTGTCTTCTCATTACTATTCCCGGCTTTCACAGACATGCAAGCTAACAAGAACCTACCCAGAACGGTTCTTTGGAACCCTCGAGCAAAAAAACTTACACTTTCCTGGCCACATTGACGGCCATCTCCCGCTGTCCAGCGTCCACATATCTCGACATGTGACACACCATGGAGTCTAGCTCTTTCGCAAATCTTTCGTTCCCTTGGCTGTCTGATGCAGTTGATTTCCCCAATATCCCCCGCTTCCTCTTCTTATTCTGACGGTTCGAACTGAGCAAACCGAGAGGTAAGCGGCGGCTGAATTCCGCCCGCTCAAAGTCCACCACCACAATACTTTCACCTGCTGTACTCTCATTGCGTAACACATTGTGTAATTTTGCGTCGCCATGAAGAACACCTAATTGATGTAGATTCTGATACGCTTGGGTAACTGCGTCAATATCTGCCTTGGTTGCTTGATTGGTAGAGTCAAACAGAGGTTTTCCGGCCCAACTGAGAAACAAGACATGCTCGTATACGCCACTGTCGTAGTACAACGGCAGGGTCAAATCAGTCCGACCCAAGCAAACGGGAACATATTTTCCCTGAATCAAGCGGAGTTTATCGTACATCTTCTTCTCACGGCGAAGGAGGGCCAGGTCGAGTGTCTCAACGCCTTTGGCGACAAGAGTGTAGCCATGGGAGGACATCCTGACCTTAAAGAGTGTGCCAATGGAGCCGGACAGGTGAAGTGGTACGACGTCAGCATCGCAACCACGGTCTTCGGCTAGTTGAACGCGGATGAGTCGGAGGAAATCCAGTCGGTTTAGGTGCTGATGTCCGTGATCTCGGAAATTCGGGCAGCGTTCATCCAGGGGCCAGCCGTTCACTAATCCGAGCAGACATTGTGGCGTACAGAACTGACTATCCTTTATGTTCATCTGCTTCCCTTGGCTATGATGTCGGTGCTCCTGTGCCTGTCTGCCGGTCGAGCCCGCACTCAACTTCGCAAGAGCCTTTTCGTCACTGAGGATCAGCCGTGTCGGCGTTGGTGAGGGAGGAGTTCCTTCTTCATCGTCACCGCTACCATCCCGCTGCTTTGCGTTGCCGTCGAATTGCTTGCACCGAGACCGTGTTTGAATTGGCGAGCGCTTGAACCCTCGCCAGCGTTGAGGCTTGTACGGAGAGATGCGCGCCTCCTTACCCTTGCGCACTGTTTCGGGTATGTTCCTTAGCACGTCGTCGTACTCTACAGCCCAGGTGTCGAGACCCGCGGCAGTATCGTGCCAGGACTGTGGGGGCGGGTCAGCACGCAGAGCCTGAAGGATAAAGGCAAAGACCTGTGCAACAGCTGTACCATGGAGCCTGTTCTCATCGTCGTCATCATCAAGAACATCCAAGTTAGGCACGCGCACGGAATAGTATACGATGGTGGGATCGTCCGGAATGTGCAGGAAGACGAACGCCTCTCCTGTGCACACATATCCATACTGGATGCCTTTGCCGATCATGTACGAGAAGAGCTGGGTCACGACAGCGGCAACGAGCGATCTTGACGCAAACCCAAACCCCTCACCGTCCTTATTTATTACGTCGCGTTCGGGTCTAATCTCCGACTCCAGACCGGTGACGACCTCGTCGCGTCGTAATTTATGCGGTGCCTTGTACTCAATCGCCAGGGCCGGACTGTTTCGGCCGTTAGAGGTGCGGTATATGCAGAACTGATCTGCCCGATTGCCCTTGCCCCTAGCTCTTCGTCGGGGCTTGCGGCTCGGTAGCCTTGAGGGAAGTGCCGCAGCGTCGATATCATCCCGCTCGATGGACAATTGCTCCATAGGCTCGGATAGGGCTTCGTCTGTCTGACCGAGGTTCGTATGACTCTCGAAAGTCACGGTCCCTTGCAAGCCGATGTCACTTCGGAGTTGCGTATCGCTGTATGCCTCATCGACCAGCTTCTGAACCGCGTTCTCGACCGTATCGCGCTCGAAGTTCCGGAGGCCAGTCTCGCTGCTAATCGGGCTGATCAGAGACATGACGTAGTCTAATTGATGCGGAGATGGAAACATAGGCCTTGAAGCGAACGTGCCGGAATTTGAGAGTTGATCCCATATCTCCTGTTGCCTCGTCGCGAAGTCATCCCATGGAACGATTCGTCGAGGGAAAATCCGGCCTGTCGGATTGGTCGTATCGCCTTGCGTAGTCAAGGTGCGATCGGTCACCACCTCAATAGCGAGGCTGAGCGAGTGACAAGATGCGAGATAATATGGAAGGGTCTGTGGTCGTGCCGCCTTCGCGAGTTCTTCAGCCTGCTCGCGTCGGCGCTGTTCTTCGTTGCGAAGTTGCCGCGCTTCCAGAAGCTGTTGTCGTAGTTTTGCGAGTTCATCTTCCATTGTGATCCGACATATGTGTGGCACAAACCAAGCGATCAGTAAATTCGACCCTTGAGTCTCGACAATCTGGATTGTTTGGATATGTTTCGTCACGTTTGGTCTATGTCGCCCCGACAACTATCGTACCCCAAATTCAGAGTCACGTGAAAGAGTCACAGCAAGCTGACTAAATCTGTCCCTTACGTCGGCTCCCAATAGGCTCACTGGTACGTACCCGTGAAAATGACCAAGCAAACTGGCGGCACGGATTGACAAATGCGTCTC
>NW_026850135.1:0-3715 GCF_030869225.1 Colletotrichum abscissum
CTGGTGGCGAGGGTCGAGTGTACCGAAGCCTCCATGTTCATGCAGTCAGTTCGCACCAGCCGAGCGCGTGCCGTGTCGTTCACGACATACATGCAAATTGGAGACCACGTGCCACGGGACAGTCAGCTAGACACTGACTACGTGATGCGCATCAGGGCATATATCCACAAGAGGAATTCAGCAACAAACATGCCCGACTCGCCCAGCTCTCCCAGTCACTGGCACAGAGTGCACCTTGTCAGGGTTCATTCGAACGATGGAGCATGAAAGACCGGCCCGAGATATTGCATACCCGTTGGCCAGGAAGTTGCGACGGCAAATGGTACGCGCGTACGATGTCACGACCAGATTATTCATCCGCCATATGACCGTGCTGGGACATAATTGGTATCAAGAACTATGTCTTATAAGAGGATTCAAGAAGCCGATATGCCAGCACTCGACGCATCGGCGGAGGATTCATTCAGATGGCCACTGGAGTTCATGGTGGAATTTCCCTATCATTTCACGTTGATACATGGAGCACACGACTGTCCGATTGAAAATCGGGCGCGGCTTCTGACATGGGCAACATCGTGCAGCTACACCATCCGACGAAAGCTTGGTCAGGGATCCGCTGCGGGATCTGCTGCAGTAGGCCGTAACATGCTTATCAGAACTCCTGCGTCAGCTAACTACCATTGAATGCAGATCGTACAGTACAGTGTACTGTACGATTGTGTTGATGATCAACGCCAACGCATCACCGACGGGCTATACGGGAGAGAGACAAGGCATCGTCCTGGCTCTCTAACGAGATAATGATAGACAACCCAGCCTGGCTGCCAAGCTGAAGAACAAGAAAGATACAGTAGCACATGCTGCCTGCGCGCCAACTCCCACAAGACGGGCCCGTCATGACTCGCAATACTGTACCCCCAACACCATTCTGGCACGAGGGTCCATGTACGAGGCTTCGTGTACAGTACAAGGATTCATGTCTGGACCTGCTACACACTCGCGATGGCAAGCCAGAACCGGCTTAGGGAAGATGGCCAATAAAGAAAATGTCTCTGGGCATCGAAGTTGACCAGTTGGTTAAGCCTGCGGGTCAGCTACAAAAGCAGCCAACAGCCGCAACGGATTGCCACGCCGCTTGGCTTCAGTTTTGCCTTTCTGGGCGCACCGCCCGACCGTGCAATGCGAGCACGATATAGCTGCGACCCAAATCAGTTTCTGGCTCGCAACATCTGGATTCGCTTCAGAGTTTTAGTACCTCCCACCGCTGAGAATAACGCCCGCCCGACCTCAAGAGGCTCGTACTGTACCGACTGCCACGTTTGCAATCCCTGATCGAACCATTTCGGCCGCTCAAAGACATTTCCAGAGGCATTTCAAAGCCACTTGTAGGTCCGTCAAGCCACCAAGCATAGTGTAAACGGCCGGTTCCCACCAGCACCATGAGGGAGGCAGGAATGAACTGGTGTGCCGTGCTGTATGGCCTCTGGCAACGTTGCAATACCCTCAGCCCCTTTCGACGCCCTGGTGGCTGGCTGTGCCAATCTAGCTAGTGTCTGATACATGGTGAATCTAAATTTTACTGTGACTGCGCGATGTCTCGATGCGAGCTTGATGCAACACTCACAAGCCACTACAGTACCTAACTGACGACACGCACTTTCAGTCGTCCACAGCCGAAATTCCTTACTGTTGATGGCGCTATAGGGCTGCACATATGCGAGAGTAGCCTCGAAGGGGGTTTTCACCCATTACACGAGAACCTCTGACAAAGGCCATCACGATGGGACAGTATCGTTGTGGATGGAGACTGGACATGGGAGCTTTGAAGGCACAATCATATATCGAAGACAGCGAGTGTCGTCTATTTCTAAATATGAGAGCAATCGACAAGCTGCCAGAGCCTGACTAACTGTCTACCTAACACCCAGCGGGTGACATCCGTCATCCCAGGCACTCACGCGCTGTCACACGCTATCGCACGCCGTCATACACTATCCTACGCTGTCACGTCTCTGCACTGGCTCTATCACTGAAAAGGACAGGTTCCCAGGCGTCACCACGAGGAGGTTGCAGGGTCCGAATTTCGCCGCCCACATCGCTCGAGGAACAGCATCTCGGCGGTACCGTTGGAATGGTCATCAACGGAAATCAAATGAAATGTAGAGTCCGTTTTCGCCATCGTCGAGAATGTCCGCTCGACGGAATACATAGGAAACGCAGAAACCGTGGACTGGCATCGTTGGAATGATCATCGACGGAATAAAGTGCAGAAGCCGTTGCCCGGCATCGTTGGAAGTTTATCAACGGCACCGCCATACAATATGGCAGCGTCAACACACGATCAACATCATCTCAGTGGTGGGGTGGGGCTGGGAGCCCAGCCCACCAAGAAAACTCCCGATTCCAAGTGGAAAGAGACCTCCCTACTGAAACTTTCATCGACATCCTCTCCTCTGCTGCAAGTTTGCAACTTGGTACAAGGCAGGTTTGCTCATCGTGCAATGGCATCAAGGCCCCACTGTGTGCCTTTGGGGAAACAAGCATTTTTGCATCTTGGAGAATCGCTTGGTGAGCGTTGTGGCAGGGGTTGGCGGAAAACATCACATTTGCGGCTTCCAGAGGAGCAAACGGCCGGCGGTTGTCTTTTGGCGGGCGGGGTCTAGACCAAGTCCAGACTAGGCGACGAAAGTGTGGAGCGACCGGGGTGCTGGATCTGGACTGTCAATCGGAGAGCAAAGGCAAGAAGTTGATGAAGGATGCAGGAGACGGAAGTGGCTCCGCAGGCGGCTTCCGGCCCGGGCGTAGGTGGATGCGGCCCGATCTGGCGCCAGCATCTGGCGGGGCCATCCGGTAGAGCATCTTTTGGACGTGATCATCCACCCCACCTTCTCAGACGGGACCACCTTCATCGTCTGAGACTTTTCTTGGCTACGACCAGATCTGGCGCTGAATCTGGCGCTAGTACCTTGGGGTTAATAACGTATCTTTCTCATCCACTTCTGTTTTTGACGACTGGCGCAACTCTGGTTGTAGCAGTAGAAACTGTTGCACCGCTTTTGACCCTTCCAACAGGGGTTGAACACTGCACTGGAAACCACGAGCTCCGTCGTTGCAGCCAAGACCGGCTTCCAAAAATGGAACTGTGTTTCTGGCGCGTTGAAAGCTGATTGCTCCCGTCGAAAAGATACGGCACACAAAGACCAATTTCAGGCCGTCGCAGAAGCCCATGATTGTTGCTTCTCAAAAGTAGGAAATGAAACTTATCTTCTAGTTCATCGCTTAAGACTGTCCGAGCATATGGTTGTTTCATCTTCATGCTCGACAACCATGTTGCAGGTCCCTTGTTTGTCGTGATTGCAACATCTGCCAAGCGGTTTGATGGCAACGTTTCGTCGTAGTAACGTATCTGGACGGTCCAATTTCGCCTGTGGATGTTGAATGAGAAAACCAATAGGTACTGCACAGTAGTATTAATTGACGTGACGAACGAAATCCAAATTGAATAGCCAAAAGCCAACCTGAATCATGGAAGGTAAAGTTGGTCTCTATGTACATCCCGGCTCAATCAGATCAGCCTAGTCACACGCTATTGCTCCTGCTTCTAGAATTGGCTAGAGATGGGCCCGTGGCTACATAGCGCTGGGGTGGTGTTCGAACCACGGATCAGCTTTAGCATTCTGTGCATCTCTTGGCTATCCATGCTCAAGTCCCAAGC
>NW_026850136.1:0-3695 GCF_030869225.1 Colletotrichum abscissum
AAATCAGAAATGATAGGCATATAAAGGGAGTTAAGGGATGTGACCATGAGGTAAACACCGACCTAGGTTCGCCGCGTGACTCTCGGCTTGGTTTGATATATTCAACTAAAGCTTTGGATATACGACTATCATCGGATTAGTAAAGCGTGTATATCTGAATCAAAAACAACTTGTAGAATCTTGGCAAAGATAAGTGTCCTCAGACGACTATATTCGGTTACCATATCTAGGAACTCGAGGCCAGATTGAATAGCCTGAAGAGGTTGCCTTGAAGGAACGCCGCATCGCCTTTTGCTCTTTAATAGCATGAGATAGGTTGCCCTGTTCCCCGAGTCTTTAAGCTATAGCGAGAAGAATTGAAGTGAGATGAGGCATCGCACCATGGATGAAGTAGTTGGCGTTGAAGGAGTAAAGAGAAGTTGCAAAGATCGTTCCAGCGTTCACGTGTTTTTCTCGTTGTGTGCGACAACGGCTGTATTATCACCGGTCATGCTTGTTCCAGGCAAGCGTTTGTCTTGCTCATAACAGTATCGATCAACAGCAATGTTTGTGACCGTCTTATAAGTTATGAGAAGATATCGGATCTTATGACGCCGATCTAGGGATGAACATCGCCAAGCTATCCCGGTTGTCTTCGTTCAAATGCACGTGCTCGCAAACCGGAAACCCACGATAAAATGAATGAAATCGATTGATTGCGCCTCACCCTCCGTATCAGGCAACGGACGTGCAAAGAAGGTAGAAATTACTGTTGCGAGATCCGAATTAGATATGTGCCGACACGTATGAAAAGTTTTCTGATCGAGCGGCCTTCTGTGTATAACCGGACCAACACAATTTTAGAAACCAATAGCATTTCTTGGAAGAACCAAGCATGCCATTACTGATATGAGTTTCTATCCTGCTAGGATGTTGCTCCCTTCCTGTCGCATTGCTCCTAGACAAGCACATGAACGAAGGCACTGAAGACAAGGGATCATCTCTGACAGGAGAATCTCCTTGCCTTGCATGTCCTTTTTACAGAAACGATGCGATACGCCATACCGATTGTTTCAGTCTTAGAATGGTACGAATTCGAGATGTCAAACAACATCTCAGAAGACGACACTCAGAGCCGTCACACTATTGCCCCACATGTTACCAGAAGTTCAAAACGGAGATGGATAAGTCTCGTCACATTTCGGATAAGTCAGCTGGAAGATGCTTTCCGACGGACGGAGGTCTCGATTTTGTATCATTGCACGCTCAAGGACTTCTCAAATCCAAAGCGAGCGGAAAGGCTACGGCATCGGAACAGTGGTATACCGTTTGGGACACAATCTTCAAGCCAAAGCCAAGACCAAATCGTCCTTACATGGGGACATTTGCAGAAGAAGCCATCTCTTTACTACGGATTCTCTGGCGGCATGAAGGAGACCAAATCGTTTCGCGATCCTTAGCAACAAGACAGCTGTCCACTAGGAGTGTTATCTATTTCAAGGACATCGTTCATTCCGTTATGGAAAAATCATTTGATATGTTTGGGATGAGACTCAAATTATTGCAGTCCATCGGGGTTCCGGCTTCTCCCTCAAGGCAGGAAAAGCCTTGTGACGCTCACCAACAACACGATGCTTCGAATGATAGAGATGAGCAAAGCTTCGTCACCACCACGGTCCCTTTGGATCAAGGTGGATTTGAGTCCGTCGTTGACGATTGCCTCCACGAGATAGAAGGAAACATAAGTTGGGACTGGATCTCCGAGCATCATGTCGCGGAGCTCCATTTCACGCCTGATCATGGCGCCTTTACAAAGCGATGTTGAGATGATAAGTGGCATTACTCGGAGCAAGGGATTCTTCAAGTCTGACTTCCCTGGCCAGAAGAGCTGAGACGGACTCATCTGTGGACTTGATAGTAAGTGGCGCCAAGACAGCGAATACTCGCTACGTCCTAATCCATCTCCGCAGAATTTGTTTTCACAGACGGCCTTCAGAACATGAATTACAAAAGGGCACTGTACATACGTCTCGAAGACTTTTAGAACACGGAGGCTTTCAAAACTTGGAGTCTTGCACATGCCCTATAATCTCAATCTCTCACAGCGCCAAGAGGACAAGCTGCTTTATCACCTGACAGGTTAGGCCTGATTGAGATGATGAGTGGAATCATAGCCCTTCAACTGGGACATCTCAGAGGAGCCGGGCTTCGGACTTCAAGTCAGGTGTCATTCTCTCTTTGTATGGCAGTCTAATGTATGCAAGTAATCACGAGGAGGAACTGGCTCACACAATGTACAGTGGTCGTTTCCCAAACTTGTACCAGCAGTGAATTTCGATGGCTGACTGGCGAAAATCAGCACGAGATGTGGGAAGAGGGATTATTGTAGCACGACACACATACGAGGCCTGGCCAATCTATACAGTTCAGGCAATAGTTGGCATGAGTCTAAAGTTCGTGTTCCATGTGTAGGGTGGGGGCTGAAATCTCGGGGACTACGGCTTGTTCATTAGATCATGCAGACAACGTTGATGGGCTTGACTTTACATGGCTCGCATGCCCGCTTCATTGAACATACACAAGATGATACCCCATAGAGACAGCGATGAGATTGAAGGATGGCCGACATATTCGATCGCTTCTTTTCTGTGTACAGATTTGTTTGCCTGGTTGAAGCTGTGCGAAGCCAACATGAACCTACCGATCCTCACTCCCCGTTGCCTCAAAGCCCCGTCCTGATTATGGGTGTCGTCACTCGTACCCAACTTGTCATGTCCTCAACCAACGGGGCCAGTTTTTCTTTTCTCCAATAACGGACTCTCATCTGCGAAACACTAAGATCTAGTCCCTTGGCTCTGAATCGGGGACTGTCTGAGTTTACATTTACTGTTTTCCTTTCTTGATATAGTTGAGTTATCAATGATCGGTGTTATCTTAGAGCTTATCAACAATCTTTGTACTGCCATCCTCAAAGCATTTGGTCCGCGGCTTAGGGTTGATATCGTGAGAACCTTCGAAATGGCAGTATTCATGAGTGCAGTCCTTGAGTCATCTACAGTGATGGCCAAATATACAATTTCCGTCGACGCAATCGGAACCCGCATTGCAGGGGATACCGCGGGACTGCGTCCGTTGTGAGCCGATTGTCAAGAACCAAGTCATTGTGAAACTGCATATTGAGCAACAGCGCACCTTTTTCTTCAAAGTATCATCTCGCTAGCACTGAGCTTGTTGCCGTGGATATAATTACAGCCTGGGTAATTACACTTGCCATGCAGGTGGTGATTGTTGCAAAACTTCCTGCCCAGGCCCACTATGCGCATATTGAACCCATACTCTACCGCAGGGTCGACCTTTGGTGGCGGCTCGTCGATGCGCTGGCCGTCGGCGTTCATCAGGTAGTGTTTCGGCAGCGTCGTCTTCTTTTTAGAAAAGACGTCAATGGGCTTGGGCGCCGTCGAGACACGCGTGAGTGGAGGCACAGTAGACATAGGCGTCTGAGAGCCGCTGGAAGGCGGACTACTGACGCGAGTCGGTACGGCCGTCGCCGATTGTAGAAGAGCGCTACTGCTGGTAGATACGACGTGAGAAGGACCAGGCGACGGGATAGCGCTGGGGGGGATCGCGGTTGTTGGCGTAGATAGAGGGAGAGGTGTGCTCGTTGTGGTCGGTCGCTGGACCCTGTCGAGGAGCTTTTCGGACATGAAGACAGATTT
>NW_026850137.1:0-3669 GCF_030869225.1 Colletotrichum abscissum
CGCTCCACACTTTCGTCGCCTAGTCTGGACTTGGTCTAGACCCCGCCCGCCAAAAGACAACCGCCGGCCGTTTGCTCCTCTGGAAGCCGCAAATGTGATGTTTTCCGCCAACCCCTGCCACAACGCTCACCAAGCGATCCTCCAAGATGCAAAAATGTTTGTTTTCCCAAAGGCAAACAGTGGAGCCTTGATGTCATTGCACAACGAACAAACCTGCCCTTTTCCATGTTGCAAACTTACAGAAGGTGAGACGAGGTCGATGAGGGTATGAGTAGGGAGGTCTTTTCCCACTTGGAATCGGGAGTTTCTTGGTGGGCTGGGCTCCCAGCCCCACCCCGCCACTGCGATGATGTTGATCGTGTGTTGACGCTGCCATATAGTATTGATCATATGTTGCTTCCTCTTGGCAGCACACTTCATCTTTTTGGACTTGACCCACACAGGCTGGGCCCATAGTCGTTCTTACTGTGTACATGCGACCACGATCAGATGTGCGAAAATGAATGCTGTGAAAGCCGGTTATGGATGCTTTGGAGTAGCTCTCAATTACGCGTTGCCACTCGTACTATTATTCGCCATCCTGACCCATATTTTCGTTTGCAAACCAGTCGCTGTAGCCATGACCAGAGGTTTGTGGAGACCCATCACAGCAGGTTTCGGCTTCTCGAACATTGAGAATGTTTGTGAGAGAGGAAGCGACATGTGCACAAAACTGTATGGCGGTGCCGTCGATGATCATTCCAACGATGCCAGCCCACGGTTTCTGCGTTTCCTATGTGTTCCGTCGAGCGGACATTCTCGACGGTGGCGAAAACAGACTCTACATTTCATTTGATTTCTGTTGATGACCATTCCAACGGTACCGCCGAGATGCTGTTCCTCGAGCGATGTGGGCGGCGAAATTCGGACCCTGCAACCTCCTCGTGGTGCCGCCTGGGAACCTGTCCTTTTCAGTGATAGAGCCAGTGCAAAGACGTGACAGCGGCGTATGATAGTGTATGACGGCGTGCGATAGCGTGTGACAGCGCGTGAGTGCCTGGGATGACGGACGTCACCTGCTGGGTGTTAGGTAGACAGTCAGTCAGGCTCTGGCAGCTTGTAAATTGCTCGCGTAGTTGGAAATAGACGAAACTCGCTGTCTTCGATATACGATTGTGCCTTCAAAGCTCCCATGTTCAGTCTCCATCCACAACGATGCTGTCTCATCGTGATGGCCTTTGTCAGAGGTTCTCGTGTGATGGGTGAAAACCCCCTTCGAGGCTACTCTCGCATATGTGCAGCCCCATAGCGCCATGAACAGTAAGGAATTTCGGCTGTGGACGACTGAAAGTGCGTGTCGTCAGTTAGGTAGTGGCTTGTGAGTGCTGCATCAAGCTCGCATCGAGACACTCGCATAGTCACAGTAAAATTTAGATTCACCATGTATCGGACACTAGCTAGATTGGCACAGCCAGCCACCAGGGCGTCGAAAGGGGCTGAGGGTGTTGCAATGTTGCCAGAGGCCATACAGCACGGCACGCCAGTTCATTCCTGCCTCCCTCATGGTGCTGGTGGGAACCGGCCGTTTACGCCATGCTTGGTGGCTTGACGGACCTACAAGTAGCTTTGAAATGCCTCTGGAAATGTCTTTGAGCGGCCGAAATGGTTCGATCAGGGATTGCAAACGTGGCAGTCGGTACAGTACGAGCCTCTTGAGGTCGGGCGGGCGTTATTCTTAGCGGTGGGAGGTACCAAAACTCTGAAGCAAATCCAGATGTTGCGAGCCAGAAACTGATTTGGGTCGCAGCTATATCGTGCTCGCATTGCACGGTCGGGCGGTGCGCCCAGAAAGGCAAAACTGGAGCCAGGCGGCGTGGCAATCCGTTGCGGCTGTTGGCTGCTTTTGTAGCTCAGTGCAGTTCCAAGTAGAAAGTATCTTTGAGCTGACCCGCAGGCTTACCCAGCCGGTCAACTTCGATGCCCAGAGACATTCCCTTTATTGGCCATCTTCCCTAAGCCGGTTCTGGCTTGCCATCGCGAGTGTGTAGCAGGTCCAGACATGAATCCTTGTACTGTACACGAAGCCTCATACATGGGCCCTCGTGCCAGAATGGTGTGGGGGGTACAGCATTGCGAGTCATGACGGGCCCGTCTTATGGGAGTTGGCGCGCAGGCAGCATGTGCTACTGCATCTTTCTTGTTCTTCAGCTTGGCACCCAGGCTGGGTTGTTTATCATTATCCCATCAGACAGCCATGACGATGCCTTGTCCCTCTCCCGTATAGCCCGTCGGTCATGCGTTGTCGTTGATCATCAACACAATCGTACACTGTACTGTACGATCTGCATTCAATGGTAGCTAGCTGACGCAGGGGTTCTGATAAGCCTGTTACGGCCTACTGCAGCACATCCCGCAGCGAATCCCTAACCAAGCTTTCGTCGGATGGTGTAGCTGCACGATGTTGCCCATGTCAGAAGCCGCGCCCGATTTCCAATCGGACAGTCGCGTGCTCCATGTCTCAACGTAAAATGATAGGGAAATTCCACCATGAACTCTAGTGGCCATCTGAACGAATCCTCCGCCGATGCGTCGAGTGCTGGCACAGTGGCTTCTTGAATCCTCTGAGACATAGTTCTTGATACCAATTTTGCCTCAGCATGGCCAAATGGCTGATGGAAGATCTGGTCGTGACATCGCACGCGCACACCATTTGCCGTCGCAACTTCCTGGCTAACGGGTATGCAATATCTCGGGCTGGTCTTCCATGCCCCATCGTTTGAATGAACCCTGACAAGGTGCACTCTATGCCAGTGACTGGGAGAAACTGGGCGAGTCGGGCATGTTTGTTGCTGAATTCCCCTTGTGGATATATGCCCTGATGCGCATCACGTAGTCAGTCTCTGGCTGACTGTCCCGCGACACATGGTCTCCGACTTGCACATATGTCGTGAACGACACGGCACGCGCTCGGCTGGTGCGAACTGACTGCATGAACATGGAGGCTTCGGTACACTCGACCCTCGCCACCAGCTCTTCGCAGGTGCGTAGCCGGCAGCTCTTTCTCACGGAGACACAGAAGCTCGAGCGCGTTGTTCACGACGCCACTCAAACGCTATGCGACGAGTTCCCCACCCACTGCGGATGTAGCCAATCCGATATTCGCACGGAATACAGCATCTACAGACCCGACGTCACCAGTGAGCACTGCTTCGGAGAGCCCCCGTCTATTTCTGTCAGCTCGGTCCGCCGATGTTAGGAATAGGTGAATTTGCCAAAGAGGGCACGGCAAGCCAAGGCCAAAGACGCAGATGATGCTAGGGCGCAGACGGGCCAAAACACATGGTTTCTGTCAATGCTGTTACACGACTTGCCAGCCGAGCAGAAAATAGACGAGCGACAGTATGGTGAGGCAGACGTATCCCTCGCTGCGGTGACCGAGACGATAGCGACGGTGCTCGATCTTGTGTACGTACTATATGCTGAAGGGTACGGCTGTCCTGGCGAAGATGGACCCCGAATTCTTGGCTGGCGAGAGATCTGGAAGCGTTGCAAGATTGATTGATTTGCGAACGACTGGCCCCTCAGCTTTCGTCTTGGACGTTCCTTCTCGCGGCCCTATGAATTTTCCCTAGCAACTTCTTGCGTATGTCGTCCTGACTCAAGCCTTGGAATTCCGGACAGAAAGATATC
>NW_026850138.1:0-3652 GCF_030869225.1 Colletotrichum abscissum
TAACATTGTGAGCGCAGCAAGTGTAAGGGTAATCGTTGCGGTCAACATCTTCTGTTTTATCTTTGGTATCCTCATGTAACCTTTTGGCGCTACTGTTAGAATGTCTGGACACGGTATCAAGCGCCCCCTTTCGGTCACTCTATTTTAGTGATGCATCATAGGTGTCACAGATCGCGGCAGCAAGACTGGGTCAGGCGGCTAACATCGGGCTGCACCCGATTGTTCTATCCATCGAATAGCAGATACAGCAGACGGACGCTAAATATTCCGACTCGCATGAGTTACTCACGGCGTTGCGGCAATGAGAAATGGTGTATTACGCATCTTGTGATAGAACTCATGCTCTCTGCTTGGAGCTTATGACCTCAGAGTTTTGATGTGATAATAAAGTAATAGGCATCGTGATAGTATGCATGGGAGATCGTGCCAAGATTACGGCGCCATCCTACACCCTAATCTCAAAACATGACACATGCAAACCACATTTCCTTTACTTCAAGACTGAGACAACTACTCGGTATATTAAGAAAACTTTTCGTCTCTGCAGCATATAGACTGACTTCCGTTCTTGTTCCAAAACTCACAGCAATGACTTAACGCATGGCCTCACACTCTACCTGCTATCACTCAGGTGCAATCGTCCCATAACTCCCCATCAGAACTTTCTTTACACTGCAACGGGTATGTACAATCCTGCCAGCAACCACGGAAAGATTGAGGTCGGCCTCGAACTATGCCGTTCTTTCCATACCCCACAATGTCCACGCATCTCTTTCTTTTCGCACCCTTTCTGTTCACGCAACAATAGTGACCATCGTATAGGCAACGATTTGTAACGATAGACAGATATGCCTGGGAGCAGAAATGGCATACCCAGCTCAATGAGTGAGACATAACTGGCATGTCTAGTCGCTCAGATGGTTTCTTAAGTTGGTTGAATCCTCAGACTATGGAATGGTTACTACTGTGATTGAGAACGCCCCGAGGTAGGCCATCAGACGTCGTCGTCATGACCCCATCTGATGCTATGTACGCTAACGATGACAGATGGAGAGCTTTGTGGAACAGGGTGAACTGTGGAATACAGCAGAAACACTGACGCTGCAATGGGTAAGTCATTGAAGGACTTGTATTGATTTGTGAGTAATTACATTTTGGCCAATACGATGACCTAACCCCTTTGCGTCACCCCAGTGTCAGAAGATGTCTGCTACGAGTCCACAACTAATCAAGCCGTGAAGAAGCTTGGAAAAAAGACCCCCGAAAATTTTTGCTTTAAGCGGAACCCCCTAGCGTAAGCACGGATTTGTGACATTCACTCGTATTTACATACCGCTAGTTTGTTACTGTAACAACAACCAAACCAAACAGACGACCCAAAGATCGTCGATAGGATGAATAGAATTCCATCAAATAGCGGAAAGCCAGCCAGAGTTATGTCATGAGCCTTGCAAGAAGTCGGAGGGTCAAGTCAACTGATATGCTACTGATTGATGCGGATGCAGGGCTAAACAGAAAAAAAAAGACATAGAACTCGAACGTTATCGCATGGCCACGACTATAACCTTACCACCACCGCAGGTATTTGGAGCAGTAAGAATCTGGATACCTCTCATTTCAAAGACGACATGCCCTCGTCTTGCGTCAAGCATCTTGTGTTGATTTACGCAACAGACTCCCTGGAGGACCGTTATGATATCGTTCGTGGTAATGCCAGCATAGCCCTTGTCCGGCATCGCAAGAACAGCACAGTCGCGGTGTCGCGCTCGACTCGACTAGGCAATTTGGATCTCGTCCACCACATTTCCCATCCTAACATTGCCACAATCCATGCCATATTTCTGAACGAGAAGAAGAGTTACGTCATTTACGAACATCTCGAAGTAGACTTAGCGAGCCTTTTCTTAACGACAGAAGTGGAACTAGCATCCGCCTTATCCCAGGTAAGCTAGCGTAGACAGAGACATCGTGAAGCGATGCTGAGTATGAAGCAGCTGCTCGATGGTATTCAGCATCTGCTCGCCAACGGCGTCCCGTTCTCTGCAGACAGCGTGCAAGTCTCCCTGTCCGGAATCGTGAAGATAGGTACAGTCTGTCGTTTCCCGACATCAGTAGCATTCATTGCGCTTACAATGAGCAGTGTTGAACATCGGCTTTCGACCTTGTGATAATTTGGTGGTGGATCAGCACTATTGGGCCACTGTCTGTACCGATAACGTAAATCCGGAAAGGCGGCCTCTCATGAGCTACCGTGAGTTAGAGTTCTTTTCGATGCTTAAACGCGGAACACTACCGAATCGATATGTAAGTCGACGAAGGCAAACCAGCTGTAGCATTTTGAGAGACTGATGGAACCTGTAGCACCGCTTTTTGCATCAATCGCAGGGGCCCCGAGGCTTGATAGCTTTGGTGGGCCAAGCATTGCAAGTAAAACAAGCCGCGGTACTTGCGCCCAAACCACGTAACAGTGTGCCTGACAGTCTACATCAAAGACTCTCAATCGGAAACGCTGGTCTTTAGTCATGATCCTCTTCAAAATCGCATACAGGAACCTTGCTCGCTGATGTTCACATGATTCCCACGCTTCCCTGACTCGCAAACGAGCCCGTGGCTGGGCTAGGAGAAGACGGTATTTGTATTAGTGAGAGAGTCGCTAAGTCGGAACACCCCCCCATTCGGCCACCCCATCAAAAGTAGGTCCAGGAACATCGCCACCAACTACAGTCAATTAATTAACCACCTTCTACTGCCACTACAATACAGTCACTGCCCTCACTAGGTAATTCGACCTCTGCGATTCGACTGGGACTAATTAGACGCTCGCCAGCGTCTTCCTGAGCCCTCTTTATGTCCCTGATGTTGGCGAACTTGGTGTTTGGGTCTGTTTGAACACTCTTCTTTTTCCTGGGAGCCATGCGCTTAACTCTGGCTTCCAGAACTCGAACTTGCTGTTGAGATGAGGCCAATAGGAAGGACTTCTCGCTGAAGGCTTTTTTAACCTTGCGGAAAAGCAGACGTTGAGTGTTGTGGTCAGGACTGAGCTCTGTGAATAGCTTCAGCTGCCCACAGAGATCGCTGGCTTTCCTAGGAGTTGACCAGTCAACAGCAGACGCTGCAGAGGTCCAGTCAACGACTTTGGCAGTATTGGCAGTTGTCTGCCCAGCATCGGTGGTGTCGTTTAATGGTGTAGCTGGGCCAGACGATACCATGGGATTACTAAGAGGTATGGCCATGTTGGGTGGCCATAGGCCAGTTGCTCTCCAACCACTTCGTATATTATCCCTCGTCAAACCAAGCAAACGAGCTATAGTATAACAGGCCAAGAAGTACCGCTTTCCAACGATAGTAGAATTGTCTACTATATCCTCCTTGCTGAGCTCCTTTCTGTAGTTGGTTTTGATAGGACCAAAGACAGCCATATCCAATGGCTGGAGGACATGGGAGGTGTGTGGTGGCAAGAATAATAAGTGGACGTTGTTAATATAGCACTCCCACATGAATTCTGTCGTCGTATGACTCCCATGACCATCCAGAATCAACAGTCGAGGCTCCAGCTGTGGGTTGGGTCCCCTGGTCAGGGGGGGCTCAGTCTGTGGCAAGAAGACCACCCTTAACCATGTGAGGGCAGTCTGGTCTGTAGTCCACCCATTAT
>NW_026850139.1:0-3650 GCF_030869225.1 Colletotrichum abscissum
GAGAGAGAATCACGAGACCTGGTCATCTAACCTACCTCTGCAAAAGCAATGCTGCCCCAGTTGTAAGGCATGGCTAAAAGTGCCCCGTTCAGCAACAAGTGTATGAGGCTAAGCTTGGTCATGGTGACCGCTGTATAGAATGAAAGAAATCGGGATGGATTCGAGCCGCTCTGCTTCCTTGTTGAAAGTGGCCGGATGAACTCGAAGCTTGAAGCAGATAGAAGACCCGAAAGCAATAGCCGGCATAGCATCTTTTTGTTGAGGGAGTGGCTTTTGGACTTCGCCATTCACGACTCTATAACCGACTTAAACATGTTACGTCCCTGTTGGCTGTGGCATGGTGGATGCTGACTTCTCATAACACAGTAGAGGCGTTGGAGCAAGCTAACGCCAACACAGTTGGGGGCCTGTCCAAGCTTCACAAAAACGTATGCAGAGAACCATCAGCGCTATGGTGGATCAGAGACTTGTTTGAGACCACCTCTTATGGCTTTCGCTCTCCTCTCTCAGTTTCCCCATCCACTCGGCAGAAGGTAATGAATGCTCGAGCTGGTATCTTATTCATTCACATGACACTGTGCTCTATTAGTGTGATTGACACTTTAGGATTTTGAGCTGCGAGCGATTCATCCACAAGCCCCCTGTGCGAGTTTAGACTGGTACGTACAATAAGATAAACGATAGACCGTCGGGCTCCCATGCAAATGCATTTTTATCCACAGAAGCAAACAAGATCCCGTGAATAGCTGTTTATGTCAAGGCACGATCGACCGCAGCGAGTACAGCGCGGTTATCAGAACCAAAGGGTAGTTGAAGGCGTGACCAATAACCGTCTCAGGCTAGGCATACCACACCATCACCCCTTCCATGTTATCAGGCTGGTTACATGTTTGTTAGTAGTGCCTTTGTTACTACTGCACTCACGACTCTTGTGAGCTTCCGCTGGATGTCTGCACAGCTCTTGTCTTTCTCCTGAGTTAGCGTCATTTCTCTGATCGATTCAATACTTGATGATAGCTAGCGAGGCAACCCTAACATGGATGGTTTTCTCAAGATAATAAGCAGGCTTGCTCCCATTCTCACTCCAAGATATTCTCACTCCTCATAGTCCAGCGCGCCCTCATCGATAACGTCCATACTCACCCTGCCTGCAGCATTACCTACTATCTTATGCCGTCATGGTTACCGACTTTGCTGCCACAAGCGACCTATTTCTCTTACACGACCGTCTTTGCATTGTTGTAGAAGATTCACCTCGCACGCAGCACACGTCAGGTGACTCCGACCTGACCGCTGACATCAAATACAAAGACGGGCACCACCGACAAATGGCCACGCTCGAGAGGCCAAAGGATATTCAACCCCTTCGGTCGAGCGATTGTAAGCATGCGGAAGAGCAAGTCCGGCCAGTTTTCGTCCGTGCCGATCGACATCTACCCGAAGAGAGAGACACTGGCCGTTCGGAAATGGATTTTTTTGGTTGGCTTGACTTCGTGACCTTCCAGTCAATAACCGGCTGTGCACTCTGAACGCTAGAAAGCGAGGTTACTTGGCGCTGTCCGGCATCATGTCATACAGAGATAAGGAAGTCCGTAGTGAAGTAATATATAATTCAATGACCTTGCTTTCTTGAAGGTTTGCTGGCGAGCTACTTGGGGAATAGGCATAATGAATTACGGCCGGTTCCTGTGTCTGTGAGCAATAGCCTGAAACGCATATCGCTCTCAAGAAAGCGCAGGAACTAGAGTGTTGAACCACCAGGCGCAATTGGCATGAACCATGATTTTGTATGGTTATCAGACAGCATCAGTATCCAAACAGTCCGTTATCAATTGCGTCATCAATTATCCCAAGGCTGATCACGACTGGTGTGCCTAGGCGAGAAGCGGGCGCACGCTTGCGTCAGGAGAACGCATCTCAGGCCGGGTTTACGAGACACCTTGACGAGAGGGCTGAAGGCAGGACGATCTGAAGGCAGTCGAATGGTCAGCCGCGGTGACGGCCAGACTCGGGGTGATCTATCGCCGAAGGGCCTGGGTCTGTACTGGAAGAAATTGTGGAAGCTCCTGGCAAACCGGATCCCTCCACTCGGGGCCTTCATAATCAGCGTGGCTAGCCCAAATCCAACGTCAAACTACGCATAGAGAGCAACTCATGGCCTTGAAGTGCGGAGGGAAGTCTCGGCCAGATCGAACCGTGAAAGAAGGCTGTGCCCTGGGCGCAGGCGCAAGAAACCCAACCCAGCTCAGCGCGGTATAACGGTTAGTGGCTCAATGCTGAGTACACATACACTCCGCAACCAGTTTCTCCAGAAATTGCGCTAGCCCGTGCTCCGCTGTCTTACCTGGGCTTTGGTCACTAAATGCCTCTATTCAGAATCTCAATCTCAATCTCAAAAAGTGGCGGAGATCAGCGAATTCTTGACACTGAGAATAGTATGGCTCGTCGAATGCACGGGCTAACGCAAGTTCGAGTTTCGCGAGTTTCTACAGTATATCGCACCGTGCATGTCAACGATCAAGACATGGCCGGTTGGATGAACAGCCGAAAGCCGCGGCTGTTATCCAATTGTCACCCGGCCGGCGCCATTTGTGTACGGGCATCGCTTTTGAGGACCTGACTGGGAATGATCATATATGGAGGAATTTTCCCGTCGTCAGTTGCTCCAGCTCTTTGCGCAGCAGCGTGTCTGATGCAGCTAACCCACTACCATTTCCGATGGTGCCGGGATCCATGACCTGGGGAAGCGACAACGGTGCGGACAAACCTGATCTAAGCCAGCTTGTGGCAAAGTTCGTCCTTTTTCCGCCTCCAACGTCGCATGTGCCATGATCATTGACCGACGAGCAACGCCGACGCAACAGATATTCCGAATTCAACTTATTCGCCTCAAAACGGCAGCCCTAGTGCTACGGCGACTCTGGCCAGCTGCTTCGCGACACGCAATCAAGGTTCAGGTGTCTTCGCGATAGCTCATCAATTCGCGGAAACGGGGTATACGTCGCGCCGGTCGCGCCGCTTTGTTCACCGCCGTCGGAGCTGCGCTGGGATCGGCAGCATTGGCTGGTGTATGGTTGACGCCTGCCATCCGGCACCAACTCCAAAGCACCAACATACCCGTTCACTACCCATGCATTCGACACTGGCGTATGGGGGCCAGTTCACCCGATGCTACCCTACAGCTGCTGCTTGTTGCCAGCGTCGCATTCCCTCGTCTACACAAGCAAGATCAGCTCCATTGGGTGGCGGGCGCGTGATTCATCCTCTGGCCCAGGCCGAAGCCACAGCACCGCCAAACAATTGACAGAATTGACAGACTGGCACGGATGATTTCCCCCCCACCGTACGATTGTGGAAATATGCTTTCAGAGTTACAAGTTTGACCTCGCATGGGAAGATGCTGTCGGAAAGGGGCAGTATCAAGCCGGGCGAGCTAATTCGGCGCATGCGCGCGTCCGGCCGGTAGTGGTGCGTGTGGTCCTCGGTTCGACCGTCTCGTCGTTCTCCCCTCCCCGTAGCTCCAGGGGCAGAAGATCATTGCAGCGAGCTAGGCTTGGAGTCGGGGCCCCGCCTCAGATAACTGGGATCCTTTGTCCCCTTATCAGCGAGGCATCGATGTTTGACTCGCTTCGCAACCGCCTGGATTCTCT
>NW_026850140.1:0-3644 GCF_030869225.1 Colletotrichum abscissum
CGAGAATGCTACAGATTCATGCACATATAGGTACCTAATGTAGCCGACCTCTCCCACGATACAATCATACAGCTCAAGATCCGATGACAAGACAATCATGGCACGTCGAACGACGTTGGAGAGCTTATTTGGATGTCAATACGGATGTCATGAATACACCTTACTAGCGCGAGTGAACTGGAATGAGGAGCACTCATGTTGGCTTTCTTTGCTTTTCTCTTCTGCTTCTGCTTTTTTTCGTTTCATTACGGACTACTTAGACTGCCCCGTTGTTTCAAGCTGCATTAGATCGGGTAATAATAGATTCGTATCCTTCACATGTACTAGATTCCCTTTCTCCCCATATACCCCATTTCGCCCTTGCCTGGCCCGGCGAAAAAAGCCTGCAGGACTTGTACAGCCATGACAGCCTCTTCTTCTTAGGCTTAGGGACCCATGGTGTGGCAAGCCTGGGTGAACTACTGAGCCTCTACGTATATGGTTCAACTATGTCCCTCGCGCGATGAGCCGGCTTCCGCTTCGTCCGGAGCGACAACTAGTCGATCCTCTGCCAGGACGACTGTCAATATTCTTCACAGCAGTTCCGAGGCGTCACGGTCAAACATGCTCCACGGTATAGCCTTCGCAATTGGTCAGTTGGCTGTCAAAGACCAAATAAGATCCCCGCCGATATCAGCGGCGACCGAATGACATATACAGCACGCTATCGAGCGAGTCCTTGTATGTTTCATGCGTGTGTCTACGCAGGGCGACGCTTGGACGACGAACGTGTCGCGTTCAATAATCATATCGACTCAATTTGACAGCGTTTGCGTCAACAAGACTCAACAGGAGGCATAGATGACATGGGCCAGCACCAGTCTCACTGAGCAAGGTAGACACGCTATCTCGCCACACCATCAGTCCACTCTACCTAACAGCTGCGAGGTTCAAGGAGTCAGCCCCAACTACTAAGAGTGTGAGCATTACAATTCAACCGTCTCAGTCGACAAGTCTTTCTCACGTGCTCTAGGAAAGAACGTTACGACTTGAGAGTGATAAATACCATCTAGTACTATTCCATCGTACAGTCTTTTCGTTTTATGAGAGACGCAGGGGCTTACTGGTGATGCATTCTAGCATTGCTGCGACATCTTCGTGCAAGATAATCCAGTCGACCTCTCTCAATCGGGCCAATTTGCGATGCGTTGCAAAGGCACCAATTACAATAATCCCCTGATACTCAGCGTTCGATCCAGGTCGCCGCAATACACGGTGACCGTTGTAGAAAATGCGGCCGATGGCGAGATACGCCCTCTCTGGGTGTACACCGTCGTCAATGTTTACCCAGCCATTGCTTTCGAGCAAGCTGTCTAGCGTCTGTCCAGCCAATCTCCAAGGCTCGAGTGTGGGGCCCGAGCAGTAGTCGTTCAAAAGGTGGAGATTCAATCTGGTACTGTCACGACATAGTCCGATGACCAGTAAGCAGTCGAATCGATATTTGGCCAGAATGCGTTTCGCCTCATACGCTGCGTTAGGGTTCCAGAATCGGGTGATCGGCGTCAAAGCAAACCAGATCTCATCTTCCATCACATCCGCGTCCTTGAGCAGAAAGAAGTCGTCCACATCTGGGCAATCGAGTTGTGGGGCGGGCTTATCATGTCCCATACACTCAATGACGTGTCTTGGTTCCGCAAGTCTGATCAATGTCGGGTCGGTGCCTGTTGGACTTGGTACGATATAGAACTTGGATCGAATTTGGGGTGCATCATGAGCTGCATTTGCTGCTCGTCGACGTCTTACGAGTTCTCGTGACGGGATGGGCGCTTCCGGTCGCGCAACCATTCGCTGTTCATTTGGTCGCAGGAACGATGGCGGAGGAAAGGTTCCCGCCCCTTCATGGCGCGGGGATGTTTGTGCTCTTTGGAGTCGCCGTGCCTCTGTCAGAACTTTGGCAAATGAAACCATGTTGTTTCTCGACGCTACGCGGTGGGTGTTGTCGCCGGTCAAGATGGTCGACCTATGGTCCTCAGGCTCGATTCGTATGGCTACGTTCGTTAGACATTCTCATCCGATGGACTTGACGCCTAGTCCGGCGACTTACTTGATTGGATGGCACGACTTTATGCAGTTACAGGCTCCAGCTTAAGCGACCTTCAGGTGTCTTCGCGTTCTCGTGCAGAAAGGTGAACGATGCAGTCTCCCAGCCTGAATCCGGGCAGCACTGGGTGAAAATAGTGGCCAAGTCTTAGCTCTCTAGACACTTTCAGTCGATCCATTTCCGCCTCCATATCTGACCGATGATCAGTGAGGGAGTTGCAGACTTGTATGGATATTGTATCAGGGATGTTAATTGTGCTAACGTTATCTACCGGCACTGGCCAAAACTCCCACACATCAATCTGCAAGGCATGTGGCAGCTAACGTAACCGCAAATTATCGAGAGCGTCATTGTAGTGAAGTCAGCAATTCGCATCTGCTTACGTCTGCCGTCAAGAGCGGTTAGTGGTGGCTTGTTTAAGAGGTTGCCAGTCCCAGACATGATAAGTGGCACGAGAGGAAGAAAGAGCATTCTGGTAGTGTTAGCCACCGTTGGTCTGCAGTCCAAGCAACCACCTGACCGATAGTACGCGTTTCATATGAGACATCCTTGCGCATGGGGCAAAGTTAACGTCAACCTTTGATCAGGGCATTTTCTCGAAATATCGCTTGTCAGCTCGTGGCAGGATAACAAATTTTTCGTCAAACAACATGGGCGCGTAAGCCTGCGGCGTGGTCTTTGCTACTGCCTAGCCATCTTGGCATTTAGGCTCTAAATCGTCTTTTCCTTACGTCGTTGAACGGGGCAAATACAGAGCATACTTGCAGTTTTCATCGTGGCATTACTTAAACTACGGATTTTCGTTTTTGAGAAGAATCAGCAGTACGATCTATTCACAATCCAACTTGGTGCTTAGGCGCGATAAATATGGCTAACTATCAGAAAGCTGGATCACCCCGCCCCAAGCAATGGAGCTCATCAGGCGATGTCCCGGATCAAAAGCCCAATGATTTTCTCACTGCCTTGGAAGCGCTTGAGCAATAGGGGACTTTACGACATATATTATCGCTACCAGCTTTGGTAGATCAGTGACATGTCCATCTTGACTCTGCACTACGTACCTTCCATCCGCTGCGGTGGGCTTTAATTGGCTAGTCCCTTTTCCCCACTCATGTTGGTATCATCTTAGTATGTTGACTATTCTGTCACTGTTATGGAAAAGCTGGCTATGACAGCCATCGAACTCGTTTCGTCCCGAAATAACCGCTTTCTTCTTGACGTTTCGAAACCAGCCTTTGTTGTTGCTGTCGCCCCACCTTAACTCCGATACGTTATTTTGATACTATTTGGGCCATCATAACGCCTAGATCCTGAGGCGCTAGGGGCAAAGGGGGCAATAATGAAAATATGTTAACGCCACCATGTGAACACCCAACTTGAACTGACTTGTTGGCCTTTGCTCATATACCAGCTTCCCGAACCACGACTTCTACGTCGTTATTCACTCTTCTTTTCATTGCAGTCTGAACTCAATATACGACCTGCAACCATGCGGAAGATGCTCAAACGAGATGCTACTGAGCTTGGGAGCCCCGACGAGGTGCCCATCGCGAGAAGGCAGAGG
>NW_026850141.1:0-3572 GCF_030869225.1 Colletotrichum abscissum
AAGGCATCGGCGCTAGAATGCAGCTGGAACTGGTTATGGTGCAGACCAAACTCGGCCGAGATGCTGGGCAGGTGGTAGTTAGGCCTATGAAAGCAGAATTGTCAGATGGGCACCGCTCTCGATATTCCAAGAGCTTCACCTTTTCTTGGAACCAAATGAAACAACAAAGGAAAGTTAGGGTCTCAAACCTTGTGGAATCCGAAGCTGAAGACGAACCTATGCTGAGATAACCCTCATCATTCCTATAAGCGGGCTCCGTGTATGGTGATCTGTAATGCGAACCTCCTAAGCTGTCACGATAACTGTACTCCCTCAGGCTGTATGAATCGCAGTAGGGTTGTGGTTGTCCGGGCCCCTGATGATACGTGTGAAGATTGTCGAAGGGGAGCTGTGATGGTGGTAAGGGCCGCGGCGCGTTCATCACGTCTCCAAAGCCGGAAGTGGCGACAGGAAAAGAACTAATGCTAGGGACGAATCTCCCTGAGCGTTCTAGACTTGATTGTTCCAAGATACTAGGAGGATCTGCCGTCTCATCGCCTCTCGAATATGCCTCCATGATATCGGTTCGTCTTTGTGCACTTCCCAACTGAGAGTTGAGGTATCAGCCGGAGCGGTAACGCTCAAGTTGAGAGTGACGGAAGCGCGAGCGTCGTGGGTGTAGGGCTAGGAGATACCTAGAGTGATCGCGGCCTGACACGAGAGGCGTCCGAAGGCAGATGAGTCGTCAAAGACGCCGTGGGTAACGATGGCCGTCGACTTCACTTTGAGTGGGAGCAGAGACCAGTGCAAGCCGAGAATGGTTCTAGGCTCTGAGACTGGCGCCGCGGTGCTGCTGCGATGTTCCGTAGGGCGGTAAAAAGCATGGCCATGTAGTCTTTGACTTCAAGCCGGGTCGCCAACGTCTGATCAGCAGCACCAATTGGGCTCGTTCTCAGGCCGCCCGTCAAGGTTGTATTCCACCAGGGACAGTCCATCTGGAAGCCACGTAGAGATACCTCGTGTCACCCCCTTGGTCGGACAGGTCTAGCAGCATGCTCAGGTCACCGAGGTCGTAGCTCGCCTCGCTTTGCAAATCTGTCTCTTGGAGACGGCAACCACATACTTCGCAAAGATGCCAACATTGCTGTGTGACGCCGTGCTAGCTCGTTCGGGACGAATAATAGCTGAGGCAGGCGTGCTACTAAGGTGGAGTCGGTCTCGGACGATCTGCAGAGACCGGATTTTCGATAATTGACACGGGGATCTTCCCCGCTATACTACTGGATATGCGGCTGGATACGCGACTGGAACAGGCCTTGAGCTTCCTGCCTTTTCAGAGGAGAACCCGCACAGGGCTGCAGGCTGTGACTCGCTGGTCTTGCAGACGATACGTCTCTCGGCTAACACTGCAACATAGCGTAAGTGCTCCGCTGGGTACCTCACGCCCCCGACTCGCCTTGGCCTGCTGCCTCTGACCTTGCCCCCCTGCTTCCGGGTCCATAACCGCGATCCCTGTCAAGTACTTTTTCGTCACTGCGAGTGGTCTCCTCTGACGCCCCCTCTTCCCGCACACCCACCCCTCTTCATCTGATCAGCGTATTCCTGGTGACTGTTGGAATCGCGCCAGTGTGCATGTTACGTTCCTCATTGGGTGGGCTGCAGACGAGCCGCATCGGATTTGTTGCAACGTGCCAGGGTCTGTAGGCCGGCCGTTGGAGCCTTGACCTTCGCCGACGGACGACAAGGACAAGGATAACCTCCTTTGAAGGAGAAATTGGCGGCATCTTTTCGGGTCATGTCCGGTGTTAACCATGGCTTATTTTGTCCAATCGCGGGGCATCCGACGAACACCTGTACGTCCGGAATATGAAGCGTCTCCTGGAAAGGTCCTTCTTAGACCGTATCCGCCATGGCAGCCTCCACACGACGGGAGGATCCAAGAAACCGGCCCCGCCCTCTTGCCTCCCCCAAGCGTTAAGTGAGAAGGTAGTCGTCTACTGTTGATACAGGAAGCTCAGCCTGGCGCAAAGCAGAAATCTACGATGGCGTCCAGCCGTGGCCATCGTCTGACATACCAACCGATCCAACGCGTTGTGTCTGAGGTGCGCATATAGGAGCCCATCAGTAACCTGACTAAAAGTACCAGAAACGAATCTTTCCACGAAAGGGCAGCCAAACCACCAAAGGCTTCGTCGAAACACGAACAGTTGATCAGGTTGATGGAGTAGCCCAACCGCCTGAACGAAGGCAAAGACCTGTCCGATGGAGTACGGGGACGTTTGCATGATAAGAATTGAGATGGAGCTGGGCCGGTGGCTTCGGAGTGCCGAGTATTGTCACCCCTTTCCCCTAGACTACGCAGCCGAGTCTCGATGCGCCACACAACACACTCTATATACGTACATGCTTTCAGTCCGGGGTCTACGTACGCCGCAGAACACCACCTAGAGCTCACTCGTGCATGACAATGACCCACGGCAAACCCGAGGCCATTCTCAGAGCACCTGCCAACGAAAACTTTCGCCGCTGATACCACGCCGATTACCAGGCGTTGGCACGTTGCAGCACCCGTCAATAGTTGCATTTGCCCACTCTTCATTCGTCACGGTAGCCAGGAGTATTGTGTATGGCAAGCATAGAACTTTGCATGTCGGACTAGACACGTTTCGATGCCTCGGACGCGAATCAGGCTCATAGTTCGAGGCGCTCATGCTTATCCTTGGCTACCCAACTGAAGTCCGCATACCCAGATACTGCTACTTCACTCAGAGCAATCCCCCTTACTCGGTCTATACCCTCCTTCCTACCTGCTCACACCATCACAACAATGTCTCATATCATGCTCAACCATGCGCGGCTTTCATCCTCACTCCTGGCTGCTGTACTCTCACTGATAGCACCCTTAACACCGGAGCACCGTATCTCGCCTCCGGCACTCTTTCTTCGGACCTCCTGCGCGCAACTGGCGATAACATGGATCAACATGTTGCATTTGTTGGCTTTATCTATCATGAGACGAGATACCGACAGTGTTCCTGTCTGGTGCGCTGTTCTCTTCGCGGCCTCAGGGGTTTTCCAGGTAGACAGGCTCTACGACGACTCGACCCGTCTCTGGGCACCCTATCGATGGGCTTGGTACTTAGGGTTGGTCAGAGAATGTATCGACATTGCGCAGCTCGTTATGGCACGAGAATCTAGCGCTTCATCATGCCTGAGTCTGTTTCTAGCTTCCTGGATGCTCGTTCTCTACGCCATTCTGCACTATTCCATTCGGCCCGGAAAAGGGAGCAGTCAGACACCTCCAGCTCAGAGCAAAACCCAGAGCACTATGCCCGGCGAAGTCAATTTCGAGAATATCCACAGAATCAGATTCGATCTGGGACGATGGACGGACTCGTTTCGTACCTTCAAGCGGTTCATCTGGCCAAGTGACAATGCCCCGATGAAAGTGCGTCTCCTTTTCATCGTGCTGCTGAATCTAGGCCGCAAGGGACTCGAGCATTGGGCTTCGCAGACTTTTGGTCGAATCATCGATGGCCTCGCAGATAACGATGTATGGTCTCCCGGAAGCACGCTTCTGCTTACGTGGGCCA
>NW_026850142.1:0-3568 GCF_030869225.1 Colletotrichum abscissum
TCACACCCACAGACGAATCGATCCTCAAATGCGCAGCATGCTCCACGTGCGATGGTACCTCCTGCACGATCGAAATTGGATTGGTAATAGTGTATTGGAGGGAAGAGGTCAGGCAAGAAGTGACATTAGAAGCCGCGGCTCTACTAGACGACCTGGGTGGTGCTACGGCTCTCTCTATAGCTATCTTCCGTCCGATATATCGGTGTCTCCAATGCCAGGCCCTTCTCCAAAACCTCAATATATTGGTCCTGGAGCGCTATCAGGATGTCTTGCCGCTGTCTTTCTCTTTCCAGTGTCTCTAACCTATCCTGAAGCATTTTGATCTCTTGCTCCACGGCGCTGAGAGCAACAGAAAGTTGGTTCATCTGCTGGGCTGGCGAATTTGGAAGGTCACGTTCGAAAACGGACATGCTGGAGATGGCTCTTGTGCGGACGGTGCGTCGAGAGAAACGCAGCCTGGCGTCGTCAGGTCGCAGACTTTTTGTACTTTTCTGATCTTCAACCGCCATAGCCAATGATGGGATGCAACGGAGATAGTTACCATAACAACAAACCATATAACCCCGGTTCGAAGAAGATCCCGCGATGCCACAGAATCCTTCTGCCTGGCCTGAAAGTCGTCAGTGAGGTCTGCCCTGCGACCTTTCTCGCCCAGTATTTTCAGTCGGATGGTTGTGTAGCGGTCGTCGCAGCGTTATCAGATGTCATATTGGGCTTCCCTGTTTCCGTTGCTTCCCGAGCCAGATTGTTACCCGATGTAGAGGGCTTCTATATGTCTTGCACGATTTTCGGACTATCGGTGGCCTAGGCTCGACTCGGCGACTGTCGTAGCTTGGTCGATCGCATCTGAGACTGAGTCGTATTTCTGATACTTCCTTGCTATTTGATAAAAAGTGGAGAAAAAGAGCGAATGCCAGAGATCGTACAATAGTCTTTGGAAAGCAAGTTGATATTGTGGGCGCAGTAAGTTCAAGCGTAACCGTTGCGGTCAACATCTTCTGTTATACCTTTATTGACCTCATGTAACCTTCTGGCGTTACTGTTAAAAGGTCTGGACACGCTATCAAGCGCCCCGGTTCGGTCACCTTACTTGAGTGATGCATCAAAGGTGTCACAGATCACGGGGCCAGGCGGCTAAAATCGGGCAAGGAACAGGAGGTATTGTCTTACTGCGAGTATTGCTCCCAATGTTCTATCTATCAGGGAGCAGATATAGTAGAAGGACGCCAAGTATTCCGACTGGCTTGAGTCACTTACGGCGTTGCGTAGTTGAGAAATGATGTCTTACATACATATTTGTTACGTACATATATCTTTATAGATATCAAGCTCTCTTCTTAGAGATCATGAGCCTTAGTCTGCAGAGGAGATCGCATTGCGATCATGGCGCCATGCTGCACTCCAAGCCTAAAAGTTCACACCTGAAAAGCCCTCTTACCCGTATTTCAAGACTCAACGACTAATCGGCATCTTGATAAACCTTTGCTGTATTCGCAGCATATAGACTCACTTCCCTTCTTATTTCATGAACTCACAACAATCAATTAATATATCTTATCACACTTTACCTGCTATCATTTAGGTGCAATCGTCCCATAACTCCCCATCAGAACTTTCTTTGCACTGCAACGGGTATGTGCAATCCTGCCAGCAACCACGGAAAGATTGAGGTCGGCCTCGAACTATGCCGTTCTTTCCATACCCCATAATGTCCATGCATCTCTTTCTTTTCGCACCCTTTCTGTTCACGCAACAATAGTGACCATCGTATAGGCAACGATTTGTAACGATAGACGAATATGCCTGGGAGCAGAAATGGCATACCCGGCTCAATGAGTGAGACATAACTGGCATGTCTACTCGCTCAGATGGTTTCCTAAGTAGTTCGAGTCGTCAGACTACGGAATGATGACTACTGTGGTTCAAAGTGTCACGACATAGGCCATAAGACGTGGTCATCATGACCCTATCTGATGCTATGTACGCTGACGGTGACAGATGGAGAGCTTTGTGAAATAAAGTGGTCTATGGAATACAGCAGAAATCACTGACTCTGCAATTGGTACGTCATTGGCAGGCTTGTATTGACTTGTGAGTTATTACGTTCTGGCCAATACGATGACCTAACCCCTTTACGTCACCCCAGTGGCAGAAGATGTCTGCTACGATTTCACGAATGATCAAACCGTGAAGAAGCTTGGAGAAAGGAACCCCGACAGTCTTTGCTCTAGCGAAACCCACTAACGTAAGCACGGATTTGCGACATATTCACCCGTATTTACATACCGCTAGTTTGTTATTGTAATAGTAACCAAACAAAACAGACGACCCAAAGATCGTCGAGAGGACGAATAGAATTTCATCAGATAGCGAGAAGCCAGCCAAAGTCACGTCAGGAGCCTTACAAGAAGTCGGAGGGTCAGGTCAACTGATATGCTACTGATTGATGATGACGCAGGGCTAAATAAGAAACAAAAGACATAGAACTAGAACGTTATAGCATGGCCATGACTATAACCTTGCCCTCAGCGCAAGTATTTGGAGCAGTAAGAATCTGGATATCTCTCGTCTCAAAGACGACATGCCGTCATCTCGCGTCAAGCGCCTTGTGTTGATTTACACAACAGACTCCCTGGAGGACCGTTATGATATAATTCGCGCTAATGCCAGCATAGCCCTTGTCCGGCATCGCAAGAACAGCACAGTCGCGGTGTTGCGCTCGACTCGACTAGGCAATTTGGATCTCGTCCACCACATTCTCCATCCTAACATTGCCACAATCCATGCCATATTTCTGAACGAGAAGAAGAGTTACGTCATTTACGAACATCTCGAAGTAGACTTAGCGAGCCTTTTCTTAACGACAGAAGTGGAACTAGCATCCGCCTTATCCCAGGTAAGCTAGCGTAGATGTAGAAATCTTGAAGCTATGCTGAGTATGGAGCAGCTTCTCGATGGTATTCAGCATCTGATCGCCAATGGCGTTCCGTTCTCTGCAGACAGCGTCCAAGTCTCCCTGTTAGGAATAGTGAAGATAGGTACGGTCTGTAGTTTCCCGACTTGGGCAGCATCTTTCACGCTGACAATGAGCAGTGTTGAACATCGGCTTTCGACCTTGTGACAATTTGGTGGTGGATCAGCACTACTGGGCCACCGTCTGTACTGATAACGTAAATCTGGAAAGGCGTCCCCTCATGAGCTACCGTGAGTTAGAGTTCTTTTCAGTGCTTAGACGCGGAACACTGCCGGATCGATCTGTAAGTCACGAAGCAAACTAGCCGAGGCATTTCGAGAGACTGATACAGCCTGTAGCACAGCTTTCTGCATCAATCGCATGGGCCCGAAGGTTTGTTAGCTTTAGTGACCAAAGCATTGCAAGTAAAACAAGCCGCGGTACTTGCGCCCAAACCACGTAATTGGGTACCCCACAGTCTACATCAGAGACTCTTAATCGGGAACGCTGGTCTTTAGTCATGGTCCTCTTGAAAATCGCGTGCAGGATCTTTACTCGCTGATGTTCACGTGAATCCCACTCTTATCTGACTCGTAAAAGAGCCCTTGGCTAGGT